>NW_006767443.1:1035817-1042008 GCF_000264995.1 Punctularia strigosozonata HHB-11173 SS5 | reverse complement strand
CCTAGACCCCATAATGTTGTCTTTGCATGCACGGCAGTATTCAACAGATCTGACCTGTTTCATGTTGAAGTTGAAAGATGAGACCTTCTGACCGCTTTTCATTGTTCGGATGCCTATCATACATAATGCTACAGACCACCGATCCTCGAACCCGAAACGTGCCCAACAAGAGAAAACAAATCTTCATACAGCATCGGAGTACTTTAAAGTAGTTCAATCGTCGTCGAAAAGCTCGTCATCCGATGGCAGGCCACAGTTGTTCTGGGCTCCTGAGGTCGGAAGGACATGATGCCTGCATCGTAAGAGTTAGCACGTCCCGATGACCTCGAAGTTGAGAAATGGTTGCACACCTCAGCAGCAGCTCTTCGATGCCGGCCTGTCCAGCCTCAAAGTCGACGCGGACCCAGTTGAAGACGAGCTCTCCATCGCGGTAAACCAGCATCGTGGGTAGCATGTCCGTATCGACGTTGTCGTCGTCCTCGTCGGAGCTGCGCTCACTCTCGTCGTCCTCGTGGCGGCCGACGAATCCGCTCTTTTCGTCTCCGAATGGGTCGTCGTCGTCGTCGTCTTCTCGGATGGTGCGTGTCGCGCGCCTGATCCCAGATGGCTTTGCGCGAGTTGAGGACGAGGAGGGCTGCTTAGTCGCGAAGCCAAGGGCAGAAGCGCGTACGCGGATGAACTTCGTGTCCGGGTATCGGCGTGCAAGGCGGGAAAGGGTATCGTCCAGGGTGTAGCACCTATCCACCGACTAAGATCGCAAAGGTTAGCTAGTCAAGCGCGACTAGAAAAACAACCAGGGCTCACTGGATCGTATAAATGGACGACCACCCACGTCCCCCGCTCCTCCTGTTCAACAGCAGGCACGAACCCGCCGACGCCCACCTCCCTCAGATGGCCAAACCGCCCCTTCCGCTCGCCGAACACGGTCTGCGACGGGACGCGGATCTGCGTGCCCTCGAGCCTGGCCTTCTCCCACTCGCGCTCGCGCTCGTCCTCGCGCCACGTCCTCGCCGTGATCGCCGTGCGCTCCATCTTCCTGTTCAGCGCGTCGACCTCCCTCGCACGCCGCGCGCGCTCGGCCTCCCGCGCCTCGTCGCGGTCGCGGATGACGCCCTTCACGCCCGTGCGCCCGGGGCCCATGCCGATCGACTCCTGGGGCGGGCGCCCGCCGAGGATCTTCTCGACCTGCTTGTTGCGCTCCGTCGCCGAGTCGTACCCGTCGTCCGCCTCGTAGCCTTTCTCTGTCGGCCACTCATTTTCGGGCGTCGGCGAGGGCGATCGCGAGCGGACGGGCGAGGTCGAGCGTTCGGGGCCGTTGAAGAGCTCGCCGGAGAGGACGAGCTGCTCGATGTCAGAGTACTGTTGGCGAGGTCGAGCGATGCTCTTCTAGCCGTGCAGCGCGAGTGCGCACCATAGATATTGAGATACGCGAGCTGTCACTTCAGATGCGACTGGAGTAGGCAGTGACGGCAAGGTTACAGTTGAAGAATGTTGCTCAGGCGCTGCGAAATCGAATGACATACATCACTTGCACAGTCAGGACGAATCCGTCATCCCTCTTCCCTTCCTGAAAGCACCCTGCATATAGCGCAGCAGACTTTCATCATCCACTACACATTCACTTGTCACGCACAAGCTGCGCAACCATCCTGCCAGGGTGATAACATGCAGGGCCCAGATTTCCAGCGCGCGTATTCTAAACCAAGCCTACAATATCGCAGTGAACTTGGCCTGGACAAATCGACTTTTAGTACTGCTCCCACTACCCTCCTGCCATGGGACCGTATGCTACGCCCACGGCAATGGACAAGCCCCTTTTCTCTCCACTGTTTTCACTGCGTTTCATTTTGCTGACATTTTCTCCGAGAGATGGATGTAATAGTACGCTCCCCTAGGTCGACCCTCGAGGTTCACCCGATGGTAGAGGCATGGAGGCCGCAGTCAGACTCGAGCTCTGTATGTCCGCACACCTACACGTTTCCTTGCTTCGTTCCGAACATAGCGACTCCTCGACGATATCGCCGTCCGCCTTTCCGCCGTTTGCCCCGCCGTGCGAACTCTTTTCTTCTCAGACGGCTTTCTCTCACCGTGCTTCAAATCTCCGTTGGTTGGGAGTTCGGGGTGGTCTTGCTCTTGATCCGCCCTCTCAATGTTGCCGTTCGATGTAGGTCTCTTGTCGACAATCCTATGCTGGGCGGTCGCTACTACAACGGCGGCGCACCTCGCCCGTGACGACGGCTCCCTGTCTCAGAAACCGCAGCAACCAGATTTCTCGGGCTTCGATCTGCTCGACATCCCCGCCCCGCCGTACAATTTGACGCCGTTCCCGCTTCCGAGCAAGTGCGCCAATTTCTCCGCTCCGGCTCCGGCGGGAGACACGGATGCCATCGAGTGCCCTTCGTCTATGCTCGGCTATGCCGTGTTCTACGACGACTGCGAGAGCGCTTGGACGATCTGTCACTGTATAACTGCGAATATCACGATCATCGAGGCTGCAGATCACCTTGCTCGGATTCCTGTCGGACTCCGTCGGAACATCGATACGGTCATGATCCTTCCTGCTCCGTTTGAGACTTCCAGTGCGTATACAGTGGGGCATGACATACACTTCTTTGGGGTAGCCTCACAAAAGTCATGGGTTCATGAGGTATGCAATCGTTAAGCGTGCCTACATCACGCTTGGCCACTCATTACGCATAGTCCACGCATGCTTCCGATAATGGGCATGCTGAATCTCAGGCATGGGCTGAGGCAGTCGGCAACGACTCGTGTGTACCAGACATATACTCGCAGACGAACCTCATCGAGGTGCGTTCGCGGGTCTTGTTCCTATTATCCCTGCCCAATATCACTTACGTACCCTATTGCCAGGACTTCGCGCAGACGAGCGTGCTCGAGGCGTACCGCGTCTTCCACGGCGAACTTCCACCTGGGTTCAGCACCGATTGCATGTCTCATCAGTTCGCGTACATGGACAGCCTATCATTGTACAACAAGACGCATCTCTTCGGCGACACTTGCGCCATCGTTGATGACTGGACCCCAAGCGCAGTGTGAGTTCCACATGCGATTGCTGCTCTCGACGACCATGGCTTATGCTCTTGGCAGACACATCAATGGTCCGCCTTTCCCTACCAATGATGCTGCCGTCATCTCAGGCTCGTATACGGACTACACCGAGATCCCGAATCCGACGGCCGCGGTATGGGTCGATGGCGTGCCTCCCAACCAAGGGGATGTGATAATCACGGCGTCCGCGGTCGTACACACCCCTTTTGCGTTTGCACCTAGTGCGTCGGATGCCGGAAAGCTCGAAGCTACAAAGCCACCCCAATCGGCGGCATTTACCGGCTTCGACCTACTCGACATTCCAGCGCCACCATACAGACTGAGCCAGCTGAGCGATCTACCCAACGAATGCGCCAACTTGACGGGATCGGGCGCTTCGTGCCCTTCGGCCATGATTGGATACAGCGCCGGATACGACGACTGTGCGTCTCCGTGGACGGTCTGTCATTGCATCACCTCCAACATCACCATCATCGAAGCGGTGGAGCACCTTGCGAGGATTCCGGTCGGACTCCGACGGAACATAGGCACGGTCATGGTGTTTCCCGGGCCAATGCACACCGGAACCTCCTTCACTGTCGGACGTGACATGCATTTCTTCGGAGTGTGTTCACAGAGGGCCTGGATACATAATGTGAGTCGGATTATCGCGCTCGCTAACATGCTAAACGTCCAATACAGTCGGTGTTGGTCTCTGACAATGACCACTCCACATCGCAAGGCTGGCTCGACGCTGTAGACGCAGACTCCTGTGTCCCAGACACTCCGTCGCAGACGAACTCGACCGAGGTAACAATGCTCCATCCATCCCCGCGCAATACACACGCTCACAACCCGTTCATCACAACAGGACTTTGCCCAAACCGGCGTACTCGAAGTCTACCGCCTACTCCACGGCGATCTCCCACTCGGCTTCAGCGCGGACTGTATGGCCAACCAGCTCGCCTATGTCGGCAACCTATCCCTTTTCAACAAGACGACGCTGTTCGGCGGTACCTGTGGCATCGTAGACGACTGGACCCCCAGCGCCCCGTGCGTCGTCGCTCGTTCTGTGTACCATTCCACTCTGCTAACGCTCTGTTCCACCTTTCTCCAGGCATACTGTTGGACCTGCGTTTCGTGTCAGCGGGGACACCGTCTTATCCGGGTCGTACACGGACTACACTGGCATCGCAGATCCTACCGTGTGGGTTGATGGCGCGTCTCCTACCGAGGACCCGGGGACAGCGCCGTTCACCTCTAGGGCGAGTGCAACGGAACCTGCTCCAGCCCCGAGCGCCACGACCAAAACATCGGGCGGGTTTGGCACGAATCGACCCGCTTCTGCTTATACCTTTGCTGGCACGATTGCCGTGCTGCCGCTCATGATCATGTCTGTTCTGTAACGTGCACTAATGACAACACGAGAAGCACATGCTGCACCGGCTTTCGGACGGCGACTTCCTGCGTTCCGTAATGCTAATCATAAATATGGATCTCAAGGCGGCGGACACTCTGGACTCGTGTTGCGCGCATAAGTGACCTGTTGCCTGGCATTGTGTTTCTCGGATCTTCTAGCTGCCGACCACACCTCCGTAGTGGTCAATTCTTGCAACGCGAAGTGCGTCTATTGGTCGCAGCTGGGACAGCATTTGTCATTGTGGCATGCAGTATATATACGACACATGATAGTTCAGCCTCGCTCCATGCTCGTCTCCCTCCATCAGCAATTAGAACGCAGAACAGTACGCCTGTCGCGTGACATCGACCTGCAACCGAGATGTCGTCCATTACTCTCGTATATCATAGGCAAAGAGAGGGCTCGATCGGGCAAGGAGCATACGTGAGCTGAACCCAAAATTGCGTAGACGATCCACACCGTTCTCACTCGCATCCTATATGGCCTCACAGAGTCGCGTATATCGAGGCATAGACCCAGGCAGCCGGACATACGTCGCGCTGAAGATGTCTCGTACCTCCTTACGTGTACAGAGAACCATACTGCAACACGAAAGCCGAGTCTTGCAACTGCTTCAAGGGCATCCCGCGATCCCGGTGCTATACGGTTACGGACGTGTTCCGCACTTTGAGTACATCGGTATGGAGCTCCTCGGACCCAGCATCCGGGACCTACACCCTGCACCGCATGGGACTTCGGCAGTCACCTATGCTCGCCTCATGGACCAGATGGTGAGCCTCTCCTTTTTCGCCAAACGGCCGCGGCAAGCTGATCATTCCCGCATAGCTAGCTGCACTCGAACACTCGCACTCGCTTGGGATAGTGCATCGTGATGTCAAACCTGCAAATATTCTCACGTGCTTAGATGATCCATCCCGCCTGAGACTAATTGACTTCGGCCTCGCTAAGCCTTACCAACGTAGTGGTTCACCCAGCAAATACGACCCTATTAAGGAGAACAAAGTTATTGTCGGCACATTGCACTGGGCTAGCTTGAACTCTCATCTCGGATTCGGTGAGCGACGTATCGTGTTAACTACTCAGTCCGGGGCTTTATCGATCTCGTCCCATCTAGACCTCTCTCGGCGAGATGACCTTGAGTCTCTTGCTTACGTCGGCCTTTTCCTGCTTCGTGGAGACTTGCCCTGGCGAGCGGAGCACACCGAGTCAAAGGCGTACTGGTATGAGGGCGAAACGCATGCAATGATACGCATACATGCCGCCAAAGAGGCATGCAAAGGCTTGGTGCTCGTACGCGCTGGCTTTCCTGAAATCGGCGGCTTCTTGGACTACAGTCGGTCTCTCGGCTTTTGTGAAACTCCCGACTACCGCACCTGGCGGCAACGATTCGCCACTCTCGCGCAACAGTCTGGTGTTCGATCGTCGAGCGGACCGCTTGACTGGACACCATGCGATGTAGAGCGGGTTAAGAGCATCATGCCAACGGATCATACACCCCCTCGAGCAGACGAGGAAACGGCTCCATCGGATTATAGGAACCCGGAATACACCGATAGCTACTGCGGGCTTGATGCTTGGGGTGACATTGAATATTGGGATGATAGGCAGTATGAGCGGGAAAGCGACCTCACTCTGCCCGGAGGGTACGATGCAAAGCGATTGGATGTGTGCATTCCTGGCATAGTAATTCGTCATGAACCACGACGTGGTAAATGAAGGGCGT
>NW_006767443.1:1031252-1035751 GCF_000264995.1 Punctularia strigosozonata HHB-11173 SS5 | reverse complement strand
TTGAGTCTCTTGCTTACGTCGGCCTTTTCCTGCTTCGTGGAGACTTGCCCTGGCGAGCGGAGCACACCGAGTCAAAGGCGTACTGGTATGAGGGCGAAACGCATGCAATGATACGCATACATGCCGCCAAAGAGGCATGCAAAGGCTTGGTGCTCGTACGCGCTGGCTTTCCTGAAATCGGCGGCTTCTTGGACTACAGTCGGTCTCTCGGCTTTTGTGAAACTCCCGACTACCGCACCTGGCGGCAACGATTCGCCACTCTCGCGCAACAGTCTGGTGTTCGATCGTCGAGCGGACCGCTTGACTGGACACCATGCGATGTAGAGCGGGTTAAGAGCATCATGCCAACGGATCATACACCCCCTCGAGCAGACGAGGAAACGGCTCCATCGGATTATAGGAACCCGGAATACACCGATAGCTACTGCGGGCTTGATGCTTGGGGTGACATTGAATATTGGGATGATAGGCAGTATGAGCGGGAAAGCGACCTCACTCTGCCCGGAGGGTACGATGCAAAGCGATTGGATGTGTGCATTCCTGGCATAGTAATTCGTCATGAACCACGACGTGGTAAATGAAGGGCGTTCCGAAGTACGTTGGTTGCTGGGGAGGCCAGAATAGCAGATAACACATATGCCCGTCATTCATGTATTACGCCTGCTGTCCTAATAAGTAACTTTCTATCATCTTACGATTTATAGGCGATGACCCTGTGCACAGCGAGCGCAACACGTTGTGCCTCGCGCAGCGCAAGTAACCTAAAGTGGAACAGCATCGTGTGGTCAATATAACCGCAAGAACGTGCAACTTATTGATTCATACAGCAATATACAGCATCGGGGGCCAATTCGTTTCCTGTGAGTTGTTCGCGACTTCGCGTCGCTGGCTGCGGCAAAGACGGCGGGATGAAACAATGAGAGAAGCGTGGGAATACACCGACACGCCATTGTCGACCTGCACCACCACCACCAACCCATTATGCGTCGGTGTAACACCGGACGTAAGGCCTCCGACAATTGCGACTTGGTCTGGTTTTGTTCGGCAGACTGAACATAAGGATCATGGGTTACATGTCGCTTCACGATACTGAGCTGAGCTCGTCCACGTCCGCTGCGTCTCGTCCTCTCCGCTACCACAAGTTCCATCAACCAACCTCCACTCTTACAATCTGTCTCTGTGTACTGGATCGTAGTTCAATTATACCTTTTGTCACGGGGTTCTACGTTTGTCTACTTGATTGCTATTGAACTGTTGACGCAGCTGTATACTTTGCATACGTGAGTCTCTTGTGTTCTCTATGATGCCTCCTTTTCGCTTTACTAAACGTCGCATAGATAGACGGGCACGATCATCAACCTCGCATCTGAAACAGGACCAACGTCAACGACTCAAAGTCTGCCGTCATGCTTATCCAAGTCGCCGCACCAACATACCAGTTTCTCTCCCAGCCGCCAGCTCAGAAGAAACGGCCTGCGCCCAACCAACCGCTGCCCTCTCCCCCGCAAGGAAAAGCCCCTTCGCCGACATACCACAACGTCTGTCCGCAGCCTACACCCATGCAACCTCTCCTGCGCCGTCGTCGTTCCAACACGACCTCCGCCATCAGCGCCTGGGCCGCCGCCGTCCAACCAGGCTCGCCTGCCCCTTGCTCTCCTCCCATCCGTCGCCCGTCCACCCACCGGCGTCCCTCTACCAGCCGCGGGCGCAGGTCCTCCATCACCTCCCAACGTGTGCCCTCCGGGTCCTTCCTCAGCCTGACGCCCACCAGCGCGCAGATCAGCCTCACCCCAGGCAAGACGCCCTCGACGGCCGAAGGATTCAACTTCCTTATCTGCGCCGGCTACTCCGCCGCCTTCCTCCGGATTCCGGTGCCGCCCACGCCTGCGACAGCGGCCATCCCGTCCTCCAACGGCGCCGACGGCTTCAAGGATATCCCCATCCCACCCATCCCCGCTAGTCCCGCGAAAAGCAAAGGGATGCGTCTCCGCTCCCTATCGCTCTTCAAGCGCGGTCGATCCAAATCGGTAATGGGCGCTACTTCCGGCTCCGGACCCACCCCACCCTTATCGCCCGCGCTAGCGACCAGCAAGACGTCGTCGGGCACGACCAAGTCGCAGCGCTCTGCATCCATCGCAGCGAAGAAGCGCAGGAAGTACCCGAAGCTCCCCGCGCCGCTGCCTTTGACTTTGGCGCAGGAGGCCGAACTGGCGCAGCTACTTGACGGCGGGTCGACACGCACGAACGTGCAGCGTGTCATGCGCGATAAAGCCGTCGCGAACGGCACGGCCGAGGGCGTCGCGGTCGCGACGAAGGACGAAAACGGGGTATGGTGGGAGGACGCGGAGGAGCGGGAGGAATTTGTACATCTCCTCGCGGACAAGGACAAGGACACGAGCCCCGGCGCGCAGTGGGTTGAGTTCTTCTTTGCCGGGGCCGGCGCGACCAGCCCCAGCACAGGCGTCGTATCCGCCACGACCGCATCGTCTCTCGACCCTCGGTGCCTTGTCCTTCCCGCCACGGACGATCTTGCGCTCTTCGGCTTTGCGCCCTTCGACTCGGTCGTCACCTCGCAGTCCGGTGGGAACAAATCCGTCCTCGCGATACCCGCTCGGCCCCGTCGCGCCGCGGAGCACCTCCGCCGCCCGGCGCTCCTACACGACGCGTTCGTCGCCCTACCCTCGTCGCCACGGTCGCCCAAGGCCCCTCGGTCGCCCAAGTCCTCCTCGCCGCGGTATCCGCACGCGTTTTCGCGGCGCGTGCGCAGGCGCCCGACGCCGCTCAAACTCTCGCCGCCTAGCCCCGCCGTCAAGCGAGCAGTCAACGGCCAGGGCCAGCCGACCGCCGACGCGCGCAAAGGGTTCTTGGAGGACTCGTTCGAACCCGAGTCCGTGCCCATGACCGCCCCTCTTCCTGTCGCCGCCGCGCAGCAGACCGACGCCGTGACTGCAGCTCGTGTAGTATCGCGTAAGCCTTCGATGTGGAAGCTGCTGCGCAAGGTCAAGACATGAATGCGACAACACCCCTTCTTTGACGATCTTACCATCCCATGCAAAATCCGTCTACATCATCACCACTGTATCGATACCCTCGAATGTTGTCTTGCTATGCGTCCGATGCTTGCTGTAAGCTGTAGTGATTTTCCGATCTGTATCATGTCTGTTCGCACTTGGCTCTTTGTCCACTATTGTAGAGTACTCTGGGACGGGTAATGAGATGCTCGTTTCTTGTCACGTTATGGGCTTGCGGAAATTCTTCAAGAAGTACATGGTCTGATTATACAGCGATTATCCTTGCGAACAGATACTGTGACGACATCGAGTAAGAAGTGATACACCGCACAATGATAATCCGCACGAAGAACCAGATACCGAAAGATGCGTCAGCACATAGCAGTCCAGCATCGCCCCATTCGTCTCTCTCTCCGTCGACATCAGCACCCAAATCAATACCAATCCTTGTTGCACAACAAACATCTGGAACAAAAATGTCACGGTCATCCGGTACTCTCATATATCGGTTGCCGTGGGAGGATCCCATTGGGGAGGGAGCTTACGTGAGTTGGGCCTAAACTTGCTCACCGTACACGCTGCTCTCACTCAACGTATCGTACATCGCATGGGCATAGAGTCGCGTATATCGAGTCGTAGACTCAAGCAGCGGGAGATCTGTCGCACTGAAGAAGTCCCGTGCCTCCTTGCGCGTACAAAGGACCATACTGCAACACGAAAGCCGAATCTTGCAACTCCTTCAAGGGCATCCCGCGATCCCGGCGATATACGGCTACGGACGTGAGGCTCACTTCGAATATATAGGTATAGAGCTTCTCGGACCCAGTATGCGGGAATTACATAAAGCACCGTACGGAACTCCAGCGAAAACCTATTATCGAGTCATGGACCAGATGGTAAGCCTCTTGATTCTCAGCGAGCGCCTGCAGCAGGCTCATCATTGCCTAGCTATCAGCACTCGAACACTTGCATTCGTTCGGAATCGTGCATCGTGATGTCAAGCCTGCGAACATCCTCGCTTGCTTGGACGATCCATCACGCCTGAAACTGATAGACTTTGGCATCGCTAAGCCGTTCCAGCGCAGTGGCTCGCCCACTCAATACGACCCTATCAAGGAGGATAGGATCATTGTCGGCACATTGCATTGGGCCAGCCTGAACTCTCACCGGGGAGTCGGTGAGCAACGTAACGCGGAGATAACTCAATTCGAGGCTGATCAACCTTTCTTCTGTAGACCTCTCTCGGCGAGATGACCTTGAGTCTCTTGCTTACGTCGGCCTTTTCCTGCTTCGTGGAGACTTGCCCTGGCGAGCGGAGCACACCGAGTCAAAGGCGTACTGGTATGAGGGCGAAACGCATGCAATGATACGCATACATGCCGCCAAAGAGGCATGCAAAGGCTTGGTGCTCGTACGCGCTGGCTTTCCTGAAATCGGCGGCTTCTTGGACTACAGTCGGTCTCTCGGCTTTTGTGAAACTCCCGACTA
>NW_006767443.1:1002255-1031081 GCF_000264995.1 Punctularia strigosozonata HHB-11173 SS5 | reverse complement strand
CGAAAACCTATTATCGAGTCATGGACCAGATGGTAAGCCTCTTGATTCTCAGCGAGCGCCTGCAGCAGGCTCATCATTGCCTAGCTATCAGCACTCGAACACTTGCATTCGTTCGGAATCGTGCATCGTGATGTCAAGCCTGCGAACATCCTCGCTTGCTTGGACGATCCATCACGCCTGAAACTGATAGACTTTGGCATCGCTAAGCCGTTCCAGCGCAGTGGCTCGCCCACTCAATACGACCCTATCAAGGAGGATAGGATCATTGTCGGCACATTGCATTGGGCCAGCCTGAACTCTCACCGGGGAGTCGGTGAGCAACGTAACGCGGAGATAACTCAATTCGAGGCTGATCAACCTTTCTTCTGTAGACCTCTCTCGGCGAGATGACCTTGAGTCTCTTGCTTACGTCGGCCTTTTCCTGCTTCGTGGAGACTTGCCCTGGCGAGCGGAGCACACCGAGTCAAAGGCGTACTTGTATGAGGGCGAAAAGCATGCAATGATGCGCATACATGCTGCCAAGGAGGCATGCAAAGGCTCGGTGCTCGTACGCGCTGGCTTCCCTGAAATCGGCGGCTTCTTGGACTACAGTCGGTCTCTCGGCTTTTGTGAAACTCCCGACTATCGCACCTGGAGGCAACGATTCGCTACTCTTGCTCAACGGTCTGGTTGTCGATCGTCGAGCGAACCGCTTGACTGGACACCATGCGATGTAGAGCGGATTAAAAGCGTTATGCCTACGGATCGCACACCCCCTCGGCCAGACGACGCAGCGGGTCCTTCGGGGCCCAGGGATCCGGCATACACTAACAGCTACTACGCCATCGATCCTTGGGGTGGTATCGAATATTGGGATGACCGGCAGTATGAACGGGACAATGACCTCACACTGCCCGCGGGGTACGATGCAAAGCGGCTGGATGCGTGCCTTCCCAGCATCGTCATTCACCCTGAACCACGGCCATGAGTGAAGAGCGTTCTTTGAAGTAGGTTTTGCCGCTTGTGACCCTAAATATCTACGTACTTGGATACGCTTAGCGCCTTGCTCAATAGCATCAACCTTGAAAATGGAAGTGAACGTTGTGCAGTGGTTACTTGTCTGTTCTGGGAGCTCTTAAGGATGACTTTGACCTCCGCTATTGTACCTGCTTGGCATTGCTGAAAAGATGCACTCCGATCCATGAGGACAGGTCTGAGCTACCAGAACGAAATCGTGCTCATTCCATACCCACCAAATATTATGGCCGCTCTTGATGGACCCGGTTCAAGTTCTCGCCGCCTAGCCCTGCTATCAAGCGTGCCGTCAAGAATCACAGCCAGCCTAGGGCAGACGCGCGGAAGGGCTTATTGGAGGACTCGTTCGACCCCGCTCCCTTGCCCGTCACGCTCGTGCGGCAAGCCGTCGCTGTGGAGGCCATCAAGGCCGTATTGCATAAGGCGTCGTCGACGTGGAAGCTGCTGTGCAAATTCAAGCCATGAAGGCGACCGTTGGTAAGTTCCCTTCCTTATGGTCATTATCCCGGCAACAGTGAGTACAGATACAGTAGCAGCAAGCAACAATGGATACGCTGCGTGATGAATTGACAGTTGGATCGAGAGATTCATCCTCGTGTTCTGCTCCGCGAACGTTTCCGCAATTTGCTCGACCCGCTAGAAATCGTGCGCGACATGGGCGGTGGCCGGCCGCGCTGGACGCCGCTCGCCGGGCTGTCCGGCGGATTCTGCGCCCCCTCGACGTCGCCCCCGACGACCTGCGACGCGATGCGGACCCTTTTCGGCTCGCGCTCGATGTCCTGCCACACGAGTTCGTCCGCCGACCACGGCGTCTCGACGAACCGGCCCTGGGGCTCGAGCGCGGTCGAGCGCGTGCCGGACCCTCGCGTGCCCTCGGCGTCGGCGGGGACGCGCGTCGTTTCGAGGACCTCGAGCCAGGCGGCGGCGAGGAGGGCGTGCATGCCGCTGTCGTGCACGCAGCGCGCGAGCAGGCTGTCGGCGGCGTGCTGGGCGAGGGAGGGCGAGCCGAGGGCGCGGAGGGTGGAGAGCGCCCAGGCCGCGCCGCGGTTCTCGCGCAGGCCGCGCACGGGGATGTCGAGGATGCGGCGGCGGAGGGTGCCGGGTTGGTGGGGTTGGTTCGAGGCGGGGAGGAGCTCCTCGCGGACCCAGGCGGAGGTGGCGACGGCGCGGAATTTGTCGTGTTTGACGCCGGTGTCGGGGGTGGAGGCGGAGGAGGGGTGAGAGGGGTAGCAGATCGTGCCGGAGGTTTGGTCGTGGCTGTTGGGGATGATGAGGAAGCAGTACCGGTCTTTGTGCGCCGTCCAGGGATAGAGGACGAGGAAGAGCTGGGTGTGCCCCGGCGAGTCGTCGGTTCTGGTGTCTTTCAGCGTTAGACGAGGTAGCGGGGTCGACATGACGGTAGTGCGTCTCGATGGTGGTTTATTTGGTGTCCTTCGACTTGGCTCCTTATGCTAATGATCCGGCGGTAGCGCACAGAGAAATCTAGTGAATGCGAGGGTGAGATGAAGAATCTTTGTTTGAACTATATTGTGAACAGCTCACGGTGCTAAGTTTGAGGAGAGCACGTAGCAATAAGTCATAGTAAAGCCCGGGCAGATGGTGGAAGTTTGGTCGGACGTGGCCCTACAGGTGGCATACAAAGCGTCGACCAAGACCGAGCGACAGACGCTGGCTGATATTCCGCTCCAGAGAGGCTTCAATACAGCAGCGAGCGCTCAATGGCTCGTCAAGGAAAAGACGACGAGGACGGAGAGGACCAGCGGGACGTTGCAGAAGACCGAAAGCACGACTTTGTTTTACGCTCCCAATTAGGCAATAGGCGGGGGGTCCCGCGTTCACGTGATCCGTTCCGAGATCTCTCCGATCGGCCATCTCCGCGCCACCGCGGTTAACCTCGTCGACGATGGGCGCGCTCTGCTAACGACGACCTCAACGATCCCGACGATTTCGCCAGCATCATCTCCGACGTACTGCGTATATCTTTTTCTGCCGATACTGTACAATCGCCGACATACGATATCCGACTAACTCAGTGCTACTCGTATCGATCTCATACCAATGTCCGCCGCACCCAAACGCCACCGCGCGCTCAGCCCGACCGCCAGCGCCCAGCTCTCATCCTCATCCTCGGTCGGTGAACCCGCCTCAAAAGCGACCCGGACGCAACAACCTCCACCCCGGCGCCAGCTGCTCTGCACGCTACCCCCGACGTGCAACCCGCCGCATCACAAGCCGAGCCGGCTCGCGGACAGCGCCGACCTCGAGCGGCACTACGCGACCTACCACGCCCACGTCTGCGAGCAGCGCGGCTGCGGCTGCGTCTTCCCCGACGAACGTCTGCTCGAGCTCGTGAGCCACACACACATTTACACTATCACCCGCGTTACCGTCGTTCTGACGTCCCGCGTGCTGCGACAGCACCAGACAGAATGCCACGATCCCCTGGCCGCAGTGCGCAAAGAACGGGGAGAGAAGATCGTACGCCGCTCTCTCTCTCTTTCCCTCACACACCTCCGAATCGCTAAATCCGACCCACTTGACGCTGACAACCACCGTTGCCCCCTGTCCCCTTCCAGTTCGCCTGCCACCTCGCCACCTGCTCGAAGCTATTCGCGACGCCCAAAGCGCGCCGGCTGCACCTCGTCTCCGCGCACGGCTACCCAAAGCAGTTCTTCTTCGCCGTCACGAACAAGGGCGTCGGCGGCCTGCTCAAGCGCTGGGGCGAGGGCGCGAGCCTCGTCCGGGGAGACTGGAAGCCGCGCGAAGACGGCGATCATACACCCAGGGCGGCGCATCAGGACAACGACGAAAGGGAGAGCGAGGACGACGCGATGGACGAGACCGAAGACGCGCCGCCTCCCCCGGCATCCGAGTCGTCGTCCTCGGAATCGGACGTACTCATAGAAGAAGAGTCCGACTCGGAAGAGCGAGAGGAGGAGGATGAGGAGGGAGCCGACGCGCTCGCGCAGCAGATGGACGCGCTCTCGCTCGTGCCGAGCGCCGTCCGCTTCGGACGCGGCGGGAATCGGGGCGGGTTCAAGAGCCGCGGCCGCGCTGCCGAGCGAGGAGGGGGAGGAAGGGGAGGACGTGGCTCTCGGCACGCGCGAAGGAGCAGCCGCGGGTCGCAGGTCAAAGCCAGGGCGGACCGGGGGTTGCAGGTCGACGCGCCTGTGGGCAGCATGGGCGTCGGCGGCTTCGTGGACGGCAAAGCGGGGCAGCCGCAGGGTACGCGCGGACGGGGACAGCCTAGAGGGCGCCCCGGTATCATCCGCGTGTCGGGGACGAGAGGCGCTCGTGGGCACGGGCGCGGCGTATAGGTCCTCCCTGGCCATTTGGGAAATCAATGTATGTACAGTATATTGTACACTAGCTATAGTCCATTGCTGTCGAGCCCCGTAGCGATCTGGAACAGAGCACAGATGCAGCGTCTACGTGTGTTGTACATGGTGAAAGATGAGCGCTGAGCACGCGTTTGTTCGCGTCGCGTCGAGCATACTGTACCGACATGTATGGTAGAAACCGCTCAGTCACATGACATATACGATGTCGGAGACTCCTGTCTTTGTTACGCGTTACACATTGTCCTTTAGAAACTGGGGCCACGACTGCTAGCGCGATGCAAGCCACATTTTCGGCCACCCATGGGCAATATAAAACATGTTCCCCTCAGCTGTCTGGTTCGATGTTACAGATCTACGAGTGGCGCATTGATGGCACATCAGCCCTCCCTTGGACCAGCGGCAGCGCTGATCGCTCGTGTCGACTATCTCGCTAGGCTTCTTCGGCACTTACCCCACTCTCTCCCTCTGAATCCGAGTCCCTCCAATTACAGTTTCTACATAGATCATGAACTCGTCAATGATGCTGACTATGGTCTCTGGTACGCATTCAATCGGAACCTCGAGACGCAGTTCCGTACCCACACACTCCCACCCGGTGGTTCTGTTACTTTCCTTGAACGCGGGAGCTGCTACGACTCACTTATCAAGATGTTCAAGATTGTACTGCGCGAGCTCCCATCGGAGAGGAAGTTCATTCAAGATGTGTGGCTGGAGCGGCTGATCCGAGACGCAAAAGCTGCCGGGGCTACCATTCCGAGCAAAAAGTGTGTTATTTCGTTCTCTTGCCCTGTTTACATCGCTAATGCAACCAAAAGACGTCAGCGGGAAGCCGACACGGCGGATCTGCAATCAAGCTGCCCTGTCCCTGCTGCGAAGATTTCCCGCACGATCTCTACTATAGCTTCCAGCTCAGACTCCATGCCCGTGCAATCTACAGTTCTGCTACCTCAGCGTGCCTGTTCTCCCCACGGAGCTCCAAGTGATGCTTCGCCACCACCTCAAACAAGGTTCTCTTCAAAACAGTCATCGCTCCTTGACTTTGGTGTGGGAAGAAAGCTGACGACGTCGGCTGAGATAGCTGAGAAAAAGCGTCGAGAGGCAGAGCTTGATGCCAGCATGTCTCAAGCTGCAGTGCAATTCAAGGCAGAGGTGACTGCGATATCTCTGAAGAAGCGACGTGTTCAGACAGCTGCTCGTGTTGCTGCGTTCCGCGAGCGGAAGAAGATGAAGACTGGTTCCAATGAGCTGGAAATTGAGGAGTGCGAACAAGATCTCGAAAACGCACCATCCGCCACATCACCATCTCCTTTACTCGCAACTCAGAAGCAGCCTGTTGTTTCAAATTCGGTTCAGGCTGTTTTAACAGATGTGGCAGAGCTGTCTAGGCCGGGTTCATCGTGGAAGTCCCATCGCACTGGTGTCCGGAAGGGCACTGTTCAAGCACGTCACACGCGAACCAATTGGTATCATCCCTTTCTCTGGGCTGACATTGATCGGGTTGCACATGAAGTCGACTTTTCTGCCACTCGAATTGCACGCTCTCTCCAGAAATCGAAGCCACAGATCTTTGGGAGGCTACGAAAAAGTACTGTGCAGAAGTGGCTCTCTGACGACAGAAAGTCATGGTCACCCGCAACGTTGGAGAATGTTGCACGTCGTCATGCTCTCGCAGGAACCGGACGTGTTGGAATCCTGACGTCTTATCCAGACATCGTCAAAAAAGCCACTCAGGCACTTGAGGAGACACGCGAGACAGGCATTCAGGTCAACCGTATGATTGCCCGCTCGCTCCTCATTGCTGAGATACAAATCTTGGCACCCGATCTGCTGCAGTCCTTCAAGGTCTCGGAGTCATACATATCTGCATTCTTGTCTAGCCAGCTGAACTGGTCGAAACGGAAGATAACTCAAGCGGCTGCCAAAGTTCCCTCTGATGCACCTGATCTATGTGGCCAGACACTGTATCGCATCGTTCACGCTATGTTCTGGGAGCAAATTCCCGTCGAGCTTGTCATTGGGATGGATCAGATCGGTGTTCTTACTATGCCCACTTCTGACACAACCTACGCTGAGAAGGGATCACGTCAAGTTATTGGGACCGCGAAGAATGAGAAGCGTGCCTACACCTTGCTCGTAGCGAGCACTCCGACAGGTCATCTGCTACCGTTCCAGCAGGTGTGGGCTGGGAAAGGCAGGAGGTCACTGCCGGTAGAGACACCGGAGAATGCAACTGATTTCCAGAAGGCACGCGAATACGGATTTCACATTACAGTGGCTGCAAGCGAGAAGAACCCTACAAGTCACTATAGCACCTTGAAAACTATGAAAGAGGTTCGTACCGTACATACTTCGGTAACTCGGCAGCAAATGACGCATTTGTACAGTGGGTCAAGGAGATTCTTGCACCCTACATCCAGAATGTTATCGAAGTACAGCAACTTCCGGCTCATCAAAAAGCTATCTTATTCATCGACTGTTATCCTGTCCATACATCCGAAGAGTTTCGACAGTTCTTAGCAACAGAATTCCCAAACATTGTTCTCATTTATGTTCCTGCGAACTGTACGTTGCTCCTTCTACTTACACGTCAGATCGACTACATCTGATGAATGCTCTAGGTACCGGTGTCATGCAGCCCGCTGACTTAGGTCAAAATCGTCCAATCAAGCATTTCCTCCGCCAGGATTACCTGTCGTACATGGTTCGCGAGCATCGTGCTCAGATCAAAGAAGGACGGAAGGCCGGCGATGTCAAGTTCATGACCTCAATGCCTGCACTTCGTACCATCGCTGTTGGGGCTACCGTTCGGGCTTATGAGTTCATGCAAGGCCCCTCCGGGCGCGATATCATTCGACGGGTATGTACATATCTCGGGTTTACTACTTCTTCTAACCTCGTGTTAGTCTTGGGAGAAAGCCGAAGCATATGGGCTCAATCTGGGCGCAGAAACCTTGAAGAGCCGAAAGGCTATCGACCAATGTCGGGAGTTCCTGCGCGCACACCCAGAACTAAGGCAGGAGATCGAGGAGAAGACAGGAAATATCTTCGCGACAGAAGAGGGCATCATTGAAGATGAGCACGACATCCCTGACCAAGATGATACAGACGTACCGCTTTCCGCCATTGTTCGACAAGAGCTGGGGATCGAAATAGCAAACCCATCCATTCCGGATGTGTTTTGCGTGCAGGATTCAGAGCACTCAGTGACTGTGGATGAACACGGGCTGTTGCATGCAAAGGGTCAGGAGGAGGACATTTGGTCGTACCGTGATGATGGGAAGACATGGGAGGAAGCAATGGAGATGGCAGAAGACTCCGATGAGGCGAACGGGAATGAAGTTGAGGTTGAAGCTGATGTATAGCCCATAGGTTGCGTTGGTAGTTTGAAGACCACAATAAATGCAGTGAAGCATGCAGGAGAGAGTTCGGCGACTCCACTGTCATCCCTCCTGCAGTAGTCCTCTGTCCACGAGGAGGAAGAGGGGAAAACATGACAGTAACGTTGATGTGGCAGGACGTAGGGACTAACCCCGCCATTACGCGTTACACGGTCTCAGACTAGAAACTCAAGCGATCAATGTTACATGTTACAGTTTCTACCATACATGTCGGTACAGTAAGTATCGAGAGGCGGCTCGTAGCCACGAGTTCGAAGCGAGCGGTAATCGAGTTCGGAACGTGGGGTTGATAGCGCGCAGATGCGCGCCGGATCCGACTCCCCTGTTTTTCTCGATCTCTGCTCAATAGCATGCACAACAACATCGATACAAAACTCCACTATACATACTCTACTATGTACTGAATATTGCCCACAACCACTTGATCTCGTAGGATAGACTGTGTGGCGTCTGGATAGTACGATTGTCCAATACAAGCATTCTCACTGTACATACATACATACTCACAAGAGCTCGCAATGTTAACCTTCCCCGCTACAATGATGTAGATGCCTCCGTGGATGTCACGGTACGGGTCAGTTGGAAACTGGCCAAGAATTCGGAAAACACTGCCATACAGGCAACCATATGACAGAGCATTCGACGACATCAAGTTTGCAATTAGAGCACCATGGATCTGGTCGCCTCGAGGTGTCTCCCGCCATGCACTTTTGGCCAGGACGGAGAACACGGAGGCAGCAGCGAAGCGGGATCATCGGGATTGGGGTGACGGCAAACCCACGTTCCGAAGGGGTGAACACAGTCAAAGAACAACTACTGCTGTAAAGTTGCATACATATATCAAGAGTGTAAGTAACCGGCCTTGGTAACTTTGCGAAGAGGTAGCCATGGAATGTGAAGCGGAACATCGGCGCACAAAGTTGCAATAAAATCTGCGAACACGGTTTCACAGCCACTGCTTAGCATCGGGACCGGGTCGGTGACACGGAAGGGCTCGGGAACACGGTTTGGACATCACCACCATCACGCAGTAATCACGTTTTCATCACGTTTTCATCACGTTTTCATCACGTTTTGGCAGGGGTCACAATTCAGTCACATATGGTTACAACGTTCCACGAGATCGCCAAATCCCAACTGTTAACCAACTCCTAAGGTAGACCTCATGCGCGTCCGACCCCATAGCACGCGACACGCGTGACATTAGACGTAATACGAGCAAAAAGTTGATTGTCTCCCGGTCTGAGTAGCTTTCGTTTGAGATGCAACTGGGGTTCTACGATAATATACTGTGCCGAAGTTTGACTGCTGCTTTCGAAACGCAAGAATAAGATCCTCGGGAGGAGAGATGAAAACAAGACCGAGGCATGTGATGGACTGCCCTCAGTGCCAAGCCGTGCAACTTGGAGGTTTCTCCTTTCCGCCGCCGTCACAAAACCGGCTCCGCTGTATTGACTATCTGGCATCCATTGAGCTCTGTGGCACGTCGGGGATCACGACTTGACGTTATGCCCTACAAGAAGGGCCATTTGCGCAAGTGTAACCTCGGCCAGTACGCACAACCTTGTCGCCGCCACGTTGGAGCTAGCACGGAGGAGAACAGAGAAAATTTATGTCGCCAGCAGTATATCCATCTTACCGTACTCAGTATGATGTCTACTAGTTTCCATGCCTCCAGTTACCCAACTGTCTTGCAGCGGCAGCGCGCCTCAATGAGGTTCAGGGATTGGTCACACTGTGTCACAGTCATGCCTCACACTCTCGTGCACCTTCTCTCCTTTCGCAGTTCGCACTCTCATCAGTAATTGTCGACGGTCCTAGCTATGTGCAGGAGACATCTATAAAATGCCGGTAACACTTTCGGTGAGAGCTAGTCTGATTGAGAGTTATTTGAATTTTTGCACCTAT
Source organism: Punctularia strigosozonata HHB-11173 SS5 (assembly GCF_000264995.1). Taxonomy (NCBI): domain Eukaryota; kingdom Fungi; phylum Basidiomycota; class Agaricomycetes; order Corticiales; family Punctulariaceae; genus Punctularia; species Punctularia strigosozonata. The sequence continues at coordinate 1,021,420 of NW_006767443.1, read as the reverse complement.
TACGTCTAATGTCACGCGTGTCGCGTGCTATGGGGTCGGACGCGCATGAGGTCTACCTTACCTCCGCAAGCTCCGGGCTGGCACCTGAGATTCTTGATCGGGCATCTGACCAATGTCATCGGGTGTTGTAGAGCAGGTTGTCGGTCGAGTATCGCCTGTCTTTCGAGATGCCGGGTGACGGCCACTCCTCGACTATCATCTCGTCCAGAGGATCTTTCGCCGTCGGGGATGAGATTGGCTGACGGCTCTCCAGATCGGTAGATCGTGTGGCGCATTCTTTGCAGATGTTCGCTAACGGAAGGAAACGGAGGTTCAGACGCGAAGACACTGTAGAAAGTTGTTGGCAGAGACGAACCTCCTGGCGAACGCCGCGCCACCATTGCCATCGTCGTCGTCATCAAGCCCCAGACCGTTCTACGGACGGCGTGAGCGAACCAACGCCTTGCTTCTCAGTTTTCCAGGAAGATCGCTTACAGATGCATGCTGAGCGTGCCGGACGCGACGCTCATGATCAGGCTACCGATTGACTTGAGCCGGCGGGTGTTGCACGTGTATTGTGTCTGGATGACAGCCTGCGGGGTGCGTACGTCCGGCGAGGACGTATCGTTCGCGGTGTAGTTCACGTAGCCGAGCGCCTTGCCGTGCTTGATCGCCGCCGCCGCCCATTGATTCGTGCCCTTGAACGGGTCGAACGACGCTTTCAATGTGACGTACTTTAGTGACCAAGCGTCAGCGTAGATTAGGCGCGAGCGACCGTGGGAAGGAGCGTTGTACAGCTGGCAAGGGAGCGCGCGACTCGTCTTTTGTCCTTGATTTTTACCTCAGAAATATACTACGTTGCCCACCTCGTATCTTCGCTAGCAGTAGCCGAAGACGGACGAGTACGGGCATTACAGAGCTCTACGCTCCTGCGACTTGCACTGAAGAGGCTGCGGACGCTATCCGCTGCGACGACCCGTTTAGCACGACTGAGGAATCCTCCGATTCCTGGTCGGACAACGGACGACCGAGTATCCGCCCGGTCGTCTAAGTCATTCCATTATCTGGAGAGCTCGCAGGTTGTACACCGCGCCACCGCCTTAACGTATAGTGAAGACGTTTTACAGTGGTGGACACTGGGAGGACGGTGTCCCCAACCTGGCCGGCTCTAACTCCAACGCCGTTGCGGAACCCTCAGCGGGCGACGACGACGTCGAAGTTGAGTACGACTCTATATTCTCCAACACTACGTTCCACACTCCCGGCCCTTCGGTCTCATTGAAAAACCCGAACACTCGAACCCCTTCACCCCTGTTCCAAGTGCACCCTAGCTACCTCAATCCCTTTAGGGCAGTAAGAACTATGGCTACCCAGACGGGAGAAGAGGAGTCTCCCGCTGTCCGGGTTAGAAAGCTATACGACTCGCTGGCAGCTATCGACCCGTCCCTGAACCACGCGTCAGTCGCCGACAAAGTGCGCGGCCTCACCTTGCACTGGGTTACCGAGGACGACGTGGTATATACGGGAGTACGCTACCGGAGGAAGTCCCCGTGGGCGAACTCTCAAATAGGAAACCCAGAGACGCATCCTCAGCTGTTCGAAATAGACACTTCCAGCAAGAAATTCCGCCTGAAGCCGACTCTCCTAGAGACGATCACGCGAGTAGTTCCGATACTAGACGTAACACTCAACGATATGTACGCCGCGTTACCTCACCGACAGGGCTCCGCTCCGTTCCAGGTAGACCGCGGCGACCGCCTAGTGAAGAGTCTCCGTGAAGGAGCGGATTTCATCGATCAGCTTACGACGAACTTTGGCATCCTCAAGGATCGCTTGTCGGCCGGCCTGGCTGTCGCCAAGAAACTGGTCGAGGAGTCCGAAATGAAGGTACCCCCGATGCCGAGCAGTCCACAACTCACGACGGATTCCTGGCGCGAGACATTGACGGGGCCAAACGAGGCTATGGATGCCGGAATCCTGGCTCAAGGGTACATGCTGAGAAGCAGCGTGTCGGCGCAACTGGAGCACCAAGGTAAGCGCGCGGTCAAGGAATGGGCGGCTAACGCCTCCGGCGCTCCCGCCCAGGCGTGGCCAAATCTACAAGCGAAATACCTCGCTTCAGAATCCCTGAGAGACGTAGCCCTACGCGCGCAAGACCTCCATAGAGAAGGCGCATATCAATGGGACTCGAGCAGCCACGCATTCATCCCCGCGGTTAATCCGTCCCGTACCAGCCTGGGGCAGGGACGGGATTGGGTTCCCCCGCTCCCATCTAACCAGACTCCCGCGCGTCCTAAGAAAGTGCAATGGGAGGGCCCCGAGGGGAATAACACCCTCGAGGTGCCGCCTGCGCCTAGGGCCAGCCGAATCTACCGCAACGAAGTTCTGGGAGACGGTACGGAAAGCATATCCATGGCTGGTTTAACCAACCAATCTTACAGAACGGCCGGGACCCCGGGATTAAGCGCCTCCTTCCCTGCCGGACCGGCAGCTCTTCCCTCCGCCGAGCAGCTGAGCAAGGGAAGGAGAGAGATCTCCGAACCTGTACGACACGGCGGCTTGACATCCGCGGCGTGGGGTTCGAGCGTCCCACCGGACGCGAGAACCGCGTCTCAAGAGCGGATGTATACGGAGGCGCGAAGCGTGGGCAATCCTCATCGACAGTTCTTCGGCATGGGAATTGAAAGCCAGGTACCGTTCGCCCAAGACGGAGGAAATCTGGGGGCTCAGGTCCCGGGCTATTTTCCGCGTTCTTCGTTGTCGGTCCGCAACCGACACGTTCCGCGAGAGGAAGTCGGACAAGGGCCGACTCAGGAAACCGAAGGGGGGTTACGAGCGTCGGCGTTCCCGTACGCGAGCTACGCCAACATGGCTTGGGGGGCCCAATCTGACGAGAAAGCGAGGGGCCTAGAAGGAAGGAATGAGCCGACGCGAGGGGAAGAGGAAAGTGTATTCGACGGATCTAGTGATAGCGGAACCCCGTTCTACCGACGGGGCGAGCCAGGAGATCCAGACGACCCTGACGATCCCCCTCCAGATGGGGGACGAGGCCCCTGGTTTCCTAGAGGAAGAGGCCGGGGAATAGGGGGTCCTCCTCGCCGACCGCCAGGAACGCCGAGAGGAAGCGGCGGAGGCGGCGGTGGAGGAAACGGGCCGGATGGATACAGCACCGAAGGCGAGGGAACATGGCCCCTGAGACCCGAGAAGGACCCTTTAGTTCCGAAAATCAAGAATGAGCTAAAGCCTGAGGATCTGCCGGAATGGGATGGAAGCCACGAGTCGGCGCTAGATTACTTCGCGGCTATCCAGGAATGCGCCGCAATAGGAGGACTGATCCCGGGTCAGATTGGCCAGTATATGTGGCGAAAGTTCACCGGCGAAATTAGGGAATGGTTCCTCATCCTTCCGGCGAATTTCAAAACATACATGAGGGAGCACTACACCCAAGCCCTATGGATGATCATGAATTACTATCTAGGCCCGGAATGGGTAACGGAACGAGAAGCCGAGTTCAGAGACCAAAGGTTTCGACAACCGAAATTCCACGATGAATCCCCCTCCCGCTTCCTGAATAGACGAATCCGTCTGTGCCGAACCCTCATGTTAGGAGACTTCGGTGGACCTTTGGAGGTTGAGATAGTCATGCGGAATGCCCCTCGCCAATGGCCTATCATTCTGCACTTGGGATCAGTATCGGATACCCCTACCTTGCAGATGCGCGTCCGCACCTTCTCCAAGATTCTGGTGAGCGCACAGACGACGAGCGCCCCTTCGCAAAGAGACATTGACCGAATGGTCGCGGAGGCGCTGAGGACGAACGTGCGCCGGATCTCCTCGTATAACCCGGCCCAAACTCGCCGGTCTTCCATGACGCCTGCCAACGCGTATCTCAACGAGTCGGCTGACACCGAGCCTGAGGGAGACAGCCCGCCGAGCAAGGACGACGACGGCGAGAATCAGGAGGCAGGGAACTGGGACGACGAAATCTGGGCGCAGGCATTCGCGACCCTGTCTAAGAACCAGAAGCCGCCTCCAGGGGGCTACCCCTACCCCGCGCGGAATGAAGTGAAGACCCCTTCCAACATGAGACAACTGCCGGGACCCTGTCGCTTGTGCGGAGCTTGGCACTGGGACAAGGAGTGCCCGCATTACGCCGTTCATCAGAAGCGTAAAGCGGTCAACCTGGCCGACGCTCGAACGGAACGGTCGGGGGAGGATGCAAAATTGTATGATACGCTGTGGGATATGAGTGTCAATGCATACATGGTTTCCCTGTATGAATCGCGAAGCGAAAAGGGAAAGGATCCGAAGGCCGCTTTGAGACTCGAGTCGGAATGGAAAGAGAGCTCTCGAGTCACTGCGGAAAACGAACGTGCGGCGTTCGAGGACGACGATTCTACGGACAAAGGGGTGAGCTCTGTACAGAGCAAAGTTCCCGAGTCCGAAACGAGGGTGCGGCTTGCTAAGTCCAAGCGCAAACTCCCGGGGCAGTCAGCCAAGGACGTATCGGTCCTCTCAGTGAAGGGCCGGATAGGGTCTTCGCCCAGCTGCGAGATCGATTTGCGGCTGGACTCATGCGCGGATATTACGTTGTTGTCCCAGGAGGCGTACGAAGCGATGCACGAGCGCCCTGCGATTAAGAAAGGTTTACACCTCCGCCTTTGGCAACTCACGGACAGGAGCACCGAAATTTCAGGGTACGTGAAATTGCCCTTGGAGATCCAGACAGAGGAAGGAACCATACTGTGTATGGAGGCGGAGGCGTACGTGGTGCCAGGGATGACGGTGCCTATCCTATTAGGAGAAGACTTCCAAGAAGCGTACGAGGTCAACGTGACGCGCAAAGTCAATGAAGGTACACGAGTGTACTTCGGCAGATTCCAGGAGGCGGTAAAAGCGGTCCCGGTGGAAAGGACGTCGGACCTGGATAAGTTGCGGAGGAGCGCACACGGTCTGCAAACGTTCGTGCGTAAGAAAATGTCTGCACGGGAGAAAGCTAGGAGAGAGAGGTTGAAAAGGCGAGCCCGAGATGGACAGCGATGGCTACGCCTGGAGAATGACGTACGAATCAACCCCCATTCCGTGGCCAACGCGCGAGTTGAAGGATGGTTCGGCGAGGACGACGATAAGCCTTGGCTAGTTGAGAAAGCGATCCTGGATACCAAGAAGGACCCCTTGGTAATTCCCAATGTTTTCATCACGGGGAGCCTCCCGCTAGTGCCTCTCACTAATCCTACGGATCGTCCGCGGCTGCTCAAGAAAGGAGCCGTCATCGCGAAGCTTCTAGACCCTGAGAAATACTTGGACTCGCCGAAGACGGAGACGCAGAGGGCGAGGATGGCGGAAGGAGCGGACAAGGCGGCGAAAGCCGTACGAGTAGCCATGGACGCGCAGCAGGCCTCGTCGCAAACGGATCCTACCCCTACGAGTACATCGTCTGCGGGAGAGACAGAGGAAGACTCGCATTGGGGGCCTAAAACCGCGGAGATGCCGGATCCGACTGTATACCCCTCCTCCAAAATGAGGGAGACCCTGGACGTGGGAGATCTTCCCGATCACTTGAAGGAGGAAGCATGGGAGATGCTGGAGCGACATAAGTTAGCATTCGGCTTCGACGATAGGCTCGGACACCACCCAACTAGAGCGACCATCCGACTCAAGGATGGGCAAAATCCGATCGCGGTACCTATGTACGGCACTTCTCCGCAAAAAAAGGCAGTGATTGAGGAGCAAGTGGCGAAGTGGTTCGAGCAAGGAGTCATCGAGAAGTCGGCGAGCCCCTGGAGTGCACCCGTCGTAATAGCTTACCGGAATGGTAAGGCTCGCTTTTGCGTGGACTATCGCAAATTGAACGCGGCGACGATCCGCGACGAATACCCTATACCGCGACAGAACGAAATACTGCAAGCGCTATCCGGCTCGCAGGTGCTTTCATCGTTGGATGCGTTATCGGGTTTTACGCAGCTGGAAATGGCGCCAGAGGACGTCGAGAAGACCGCATTCCGGACGCATCTAGGGCTTTATCAATTCAAACGCATGCCCTTCGGACTGACCAATGGACCGGCGATCTTCCAACGAACGATGCAAGAAATCCTCGCTCCCTACTTGTGGTTATTCTGCCTCGTCTATATTGACGACATAGTTGTGTACTCGAGGACGTTCGAGGACCACATTCGTCATCTAGATCAAGTGCTGGCGGCCATCGAACGGTCGGGACTCACTCTGTCACCCAAGAAGTGCCACTTGTTTTATGGTTCAATTCTGCTTCTGGGTCAGAAGGTGTCGCGATTGGGACTGTCCACGCACCAAGAGAAGGTACGAGCCGTTGCCGAGCTGAAGCGCCCGACGAAAGTTTCGGAACTCCAAACGTTCCTGGGAATGGTGGTATACTTCTCCCAGTTTATTCCCTACTACGCTAGCATAGCGTCGCCTCTATTTCAGCTGTTGAGAAAAGACCACAAATGGTTGTGGGGCGCGACGGAGGAGTACGCGTGGAATGCGGCCAAAGAGGCGCTTCAGCAAGCGCCAATCCTAGGGCATCCGATCCAGGGGAAGCCGTACCGCCTTTACACGGACGCTTCGGACGAGGCGTTGGGCTGCGCCCTGCAGCAGATCCAACCGATCTCGGCGCGCAACCTTCGAGGAACGAAAGTCTACGAGCGCCTGTCCAAGGCATGGGACCAAAGTGATCCCGTTCCGAAACTCACCGTGTCCCTCACCGACAAGATCGAGGACACCCCGAAGTGCGACACATGGGGCCCCTCGTTAGACGAGACCGTGGTGCACGTCGAACGCGTCATCGCGTACTGGTCGAGAACGTTCAAGGACGCAGAACGACGATATTCTACCACCGAGAGAGAGGCCTTGGGCGCCAAGGAAGGGTTAGTAAAGTTTCAACCGTTCATAGAGGGAGAGAAAATCATACTGGTTACTGACCACGCGGCGCTGCAATGGGCGCGCACGTACAAGAACACCAATCGACGCCTCGCGGCGTGGGGGGCAGTATACTCTTCCTTCGCCCCGGGCCTGGAGATTGTACACCGAGCGGGCCGAGTGCACTCCAACGTCGATCCCTTGTCTCGTATCCCGAGAGCTCCGCCCGAGCACGTTTCGCCCGCACAAGACGATCTACCCACGATCGTGACCGAGCGCGCAGCAGAGAAACTACCCGCAAATCCCTTCGCCGATAAAGGCCAAGCCGCACGCGCCACGGCATTACTAGCTCCGCGAGAAGAATACGGCTGGTGGACGGAACCGGACCTCATCGAGGAGACACTAGAGCCGGGAGTTTTTTCGGTCGATCACGAGTCGCAAGAGGGTCGCCCCATTCGTGATCGGCGCCTGCCAGTCCGATTCAGGGACGGAGACACCGAACCCGCGAAGCGCCCGAATGGCCCGCGCAAACCCCTGCCGGTGACTGGTCAGTCGGACGGTAGGAGAGCCGAGGACCTTCCCGGTCGCGACTCACCCACCGACACGATCACGGCTCGCGATGGGGGGGCGGAAGACGGTAGATACGCGAAGCGCAAGGAATGGGAGGCGGACCACCCCCCGCCAGGCCATATCTTCGTACACATGTCGCCGGAGGTGCTAGACGCATGGGTAGGAGGGTACACACAGGACATCGCTTTCCGCAATCGCTGGCGGGAAGAGGGGGCATCCTCGCAGTCATGGCACCCCGGGAAACGGTTCTTTAAGGACCAGCGAGGCTTGCTTTATTTTCGAGACGCCGACTTCATACCGCGACTGTGCGTCCCTAGAAGCCTGATAGCCCAAGTGTTGAAAAGAGCACACGAATCCCCCATGGAAACCGCACATGGAGGACCAGAGAAGCTGTGGCTGGCTCTGAAGGAGCAGTACTACTGGCCGCGAATGAAGAGGGATATCAAGAGGTTTTGCAACTCCTGTGACGTGTGTCAGAAAACGAAGTCGAGGAACTTCAAGCGATACGGTTTCCTACATCTGAACGAAATCCCCGAAGCCCCGTTTCAATCCGTATCCTTAGACTTGATCGGGCCGCTCCCAGAATCCGAAGGACACACGGCGATACTAGTCGTGGTAGATCGGCTGACGAAGCACGCCTCATTTATACCAGTGGACCACGATATGGATGCAGGAGGATTCGGACGGACCTTCGTGAGGAGCATCATATGCCGTTTTGGAATCCCCGAGACGATCTACGCCGATCGGGATGGGCGATGGCTGTCCGACTTCTGGATGGCTGTAGCGGCGGCATTGGATGTAGCTATGGTCCTGTCGTCGTCGCGGCATCCGCAACACGACGGCCAGACAGAGATTGTCAATAGACGACTGGAAACTATGGTTCGGGCGTACGTAGCCGAAGACCTAGGATCATGGGCGAAATGGTTACCGATGTTAGAGTTTGCTTACAACTCGACCTCGCATAGCACCACCAAGGAAACTCCGTACTTTCTGCTGTACGGGTTCCAGCCAAGAAGTCCTTCGCGCCTACCTAACGAGAGGTCGGAAAAGAACGTCGGAAAACGGTCTGGCGGCTCCGAATCCAAAGAGTTCGTGGCAAATCTGCAGATGCATCGCGATGCGGCGAGAAGAGCGATAGCTGCCGCGCAAGTGAGACAAGCTGCCGCGTACGACGCAGGGAGAAGGGACCTTTCCTTTCAAGTGGGCGATCCGGTGCTAGTGAACCCCCACTCGTTACAGTGGATGGAATCTAAGGGCAACGGGGTCAAACTAAGACAACGATGGATAGGGCCTTTCGAAGTTATGGAGAGGGTGGGGGACTACACGTACCGACTGCGCATGCCAGAGAATTACCCCGCAACCCCGATCTTCAACATCGAACACTTGAGACCATACTACCCCTCGCCGAAAGAGTTCGGAACACGATCGATCCTACCGGAAACGAGACTCCACCCCCAAGAAGGAGAAGAAGTGGAGGTCGAACAGATCCTGGCGCACAAATGGGACTCCCGATCGAGGAGATGGAAGTTCCTGGTGCGCTGGACAGGGTACTCTCCCTTGGAGGATGAATGGAAGACGGCCGTGCAGCTGAGGAACGCTCCACGCGTCTTGGAAGAGTACAAGGAATTACACCGCCTTTGAGAAGGGAAGGCCAGTACGCCCTTCTCCTAACGCTCGTTTACAGAAGTCCGGCAAAGACTACATTCACACTCCTTACTGCTAACGAACTGCTACGAAGAGCTCCTCAAGAACACATGAATTCACGAAATGCGCGATGGAAAGGATAACTAAACGGGGAACGAGGGAGAAATCAGGGCGGAGTCAGAACATAAGACGAGCCCGACGCGCGCGCATCCTCCAGTTCTCTCTGCGCCGCAGCCAGGTCATATCGCAAGCGCCACAAGGCCCCGGGATAGGTGTCGCCTCTCGGATTTTTGACCATCCGCGCCGCAGAGCCCCTATGGCGAATGGAGGTCATTTCTCCAGAAGGACGGATCGACAAAGAAACCTACCAATGACGGTAAACGCCGGTCTGCAGTCCCCGAAAGACGACGTAGCATTTGTCTCCCGTTCTGCCGTTCTCGGGAGGACGGACCACCGGAGGGACAAAAAGGACCGCGGATCTGCGGGAAGCTCAGTGCGTTCCGGAATATCTATGCGAAGGACGTACGGGGACGGGCCTTCGGCTGAAGGGTACTCAGAATCACGAGAGGCGGCCGGAGGAACTGGACGACCGATCGTCGAAGTACGGGTTTCTTCATCGGAACGAGCGACTGCGACGACGCCTCGCCGAGTTGGCGACCGTATCTCCAAGTTCAGGGACACACGTCCAACAGGCGTCGAGGGCTCCCGGCTGATCCGATCGGAGCTAGGGGTTACGGGAAGGGCCGATGGGGTCGAGCTGCGCGGTCCAGCGCGGATAATGACTGAACCCTCCGAGCTCAACTCGAGGTCAGGGTTGGCGATCCCCTCCAACTCCAGCCGTATCGAAGTTAAATCGAATCCGGGCTCGCCAGACGCCGCTGGGGAAGGAGGCTGAGGAGAGGATCCGAGGTCAGACTTCATGACGAACGAAGTTGGTCGAGAGGAACAAACGAGGATTTATTATATGAGCATCAAAATAATCACACTCCGAAACTCCGACTCGCCAACGACCGTTCGCCTCCACGGGCCGCTCTCGTCACTTAAAGGTATGACCGGGAACGAGGAACACGGCTAAACCCCTGGAGCCAACTCGAACGTCTCCCGAAGACGAGCATGCTAGGACGTTACGGAGGAGAACGACGCTATGTAGCCCTCCCGGGCAATAGTGGGCGACTCCTCGTATCCTGCCAGGGCGAATTGGGTCTCGAGCGGTGGAAGACCACGGCGACGGCCAAGTCCCTCTGGACCAAGGGCGAGGACCCCTTCAAGGAGAGCGACCCTCCGGTTTCGATCCATCCCTGGCCGGAGGAATGGCTATCGGTGATGGCTTGGTACCGTCCGAATTCCCCTTGGAGAGGCATGATTCCTGTGAACACCGACTGGCTGAACTGGCTCACCACCTGGTTATACGACTTCGGCAATGTTGCTATCGGGCCGAGGATTCGGGAACACGGCGAGGACGCTCTACAAGTCTCGACGGAAGTGGAAAAAGCGAGCAGACGGGTTTACACCGCTTTGCGGAAGGCGGTTAGGATCGTGTTGGACGAATTTTATGGAGACGAGAAACCCGACCTGAGTGAGCACTGTCTTCGCAGCCTGAAGTCGCGAGACGCGGAAAAGTGGTTGGAGAATCTGGACCACAACCGAAGAGTCAGTCTGGACCTCCTAGGCTTGCTATGGTTCGCAGGGGACGACGCACGAGAACGGATCCGAGACACCCTCGAGCCAGAAGACTGGACTACCCTGGAGAACGATTGCGGATTGGGGGACCTGACTACGCGATTCCAAGGCATAATCTTCGACCTTTATGGGTTAGAAGATGAAGAGCTGGAGACGTTCGAGTTCTATACGAACAGCCCGGCCGATACCTTCTACGTGTGGGACCCGATTCTGGTCATGAACCCTTCTAAGAAAGAATTCGACCCTCTGAAGAGCGGTAGGCCTCTGGAAACGTATGGCTCCAACGAGGACGACGGACTCACAACGACGACTCGGATTCGACGCCTGACGCGTCCGTGGAAGCCGAACATTGCCTTGAAGCTAAACCGCGGAAGATACCTAGCCGCGGAGAAGGCTTTCGCGGGGAATGCGGGCCTGGAGGTTGAGGAATGGTTCTTGCGGCGCAATGCGTCAGCTCTCGAGACTGGGGGGCCAGGTGAACGAAGCCTTCTAGCCCGTACAGCCTGGTTGGAAATGCCCGACGTGACGGAACTCTTCCTGCGCATGATAGCAATGCAGAAGCCTGGCCAAACGATCTTCCAGTGTATCAGCCTAGCAGTTTTACAGGGCCTGCCCATTCGGTTGGCGTACCTAGAAGAGGACCTGGTTCTGTGGAGAAAACTTCGCGGTATCGAGCCGGAAGCCGATACGCCTGGGTCAGTGATCAATCCATACGCGGCGTTAGCTGCTCCGACTGCCGAGAGCGAATCAATCTCCCGCGTCTTCAAGCACTGGGAAGAGGCTACGAGTCTCTTCTTGGCTACCAGACCGCACTTGTTTGCGGCCGTGGCCGGCGAGGGAGGGATCTACACAAGCATCGCCATAAAATATTCGGGGACGGAAATGACCAACGCACTCACCGGGGGCCCTTCGGACGCTCTACTGTGCTATCGCTCTCGGGGAACCATCAACAGGAAGGGCAGAGTGCACGAAGCCCTAACCGCGGAAGAGAAAGACGTGCTGCTAGGGAGAGTGCGAGCTCCTGACGGCACGGCGCGCTATTTCTTCCCCTCTAACGAGGTACTGGAGGAAACACACCGGTGGTGGGGCGTCTGGAGGAGACAGAACCAAGAGTGGCTTCAGGATTTAGTGGACGGGTACCGCGTAGGATCGGGGCGCCCTAAAACTCAAGCTCATTGGAGAAAGGAACTACGCGTAGAGGGTCGCAACAAGAAGACGAAACTCAGCGAAGTACACGACCGATTCATGGCGGCGACAACCGAATTCTCGCGGACCCTCGCACAAATCACGGGCCCTGGATGGGTTGGTCGTAGGTTGGATCAGTTGGCCTTGTTCTCGTGGGATGAGGACGAAAGTGAAGCGGACACCCGCGCCTAGGGGGGCTCTGTGACGTACTTTAGTGACCAAGCGTCAGCGTAGATTAGGCGCGAGCGACCGTGGGAAGGAGTGTTGTACAGCTGGCAAGGGAGCGCGCGACTCGTCTTTTGTCCTTGATTTTTACCTCAGAAATATACTACGTTGCCCACCTCGTATCTTCGCTAGCAGTAGCCGAAGACGGACGAGTACGGGCATTACAGAGCTCTACGCTCCTGCGACTTGCACTGAAGAGGCTGCGGACGCTATCCGCTGCGACGACCCGTTTAGCACGACTGAGGAATCCTCCGATTCCTGGTCGGACAACGGACGACCGAGTATCCGCCCGGTCGTCTAAGTCATTCCATTATCTGGAGAGCTCGCAGGTTGTACACCGCGCCACCGCCTTAACGTATAGTGAAGACGTTTTACATTCAACGACGTGAAGTTGGTGAAGATCTATAAAGTCGTTCATCCGTTCAGTTGTCTGTCGCTTCGGTGGGGGGCTGGCAATGTACGCATACATTGTTCGGCGTCCAGTGCCCGAGGTCGAGACGAACGCCGGCGTAGAACGTCTGCGCGAGGTTGTCGAGCGTGGACCTGATCCAGGTGTAGTTGTCCAGCAGCGAGGAGGGATAGATCTCGAGATCCGTCAGTCCGATCACGTTGTCCCAGGTCATGGTGAGGTCCGCGGGTTGCTGGTCGCACGCCGCGAACTCGGTCGTCTTCGCGTCTGACACGGACGCGTCGCAGTTCGTGGCGTACTGTCTGGTGTAGCGGTACACCTTGTTGCCCTGCCTGAAGGTATACGCCGACTTGTAGATCGCAAGGTACGCGTCGTCTGATGGGAGGGCGTGAGCGGCGCGTCGCGAAAGAATGTATGGATACAATAGCTTACCGCCAGCATCTGCCATGGCCGAAGCGATGGCTCGCGTCATGGAGTTGTTCGAGAACGAGGTCTGGACGGAGTTCCCGATGATATCGTGGTTCGTGTACGTGTATGAGGTTGAGGCCTGGAATCCCTGCTCTGGACAACGGATCGAGCCCTGCGCGCATAAGCACCCGACCCATATATAAACGGTGGCATGGAAAGTGCGTACAGTGATCGTGATGCTACGCTCGGCGGGGAGCGTGTTCGTCTGGATCTCCGACACATCGCAGTTAGAGAGCAGGTTGTTCGAATAGACGAAACTGCCTTGGGTGTCCAAGGACGTGCCGGAGTAAACGTTGAAGATCGAGTACGTGAACGCCGAGTTGTTGGTCCGGAAGGCGTTCCCGAGCTGGAAGTGCGCAGGCTGGCAGCTGTAGTCGCGCGCGTGGAAGCTTGCAGGCCAGGGCAGGTTCTGGGAGACGTTGAAGTCGCGGGAGGAGATTGCGACGACGTCGTAGCCTACCGCGCAACGACGAAGCCCGTTAGGTGGTATACCGACGTGAGGAGGACAGGAATCACCTAAGAGAATGTGGTTGATGATTGCGAAGCCTAAGATCGACCCCAGCCCGAATATGACCAGGAAGCATGTCGCATACGGCCAACGGTAGTTGAATGGGCGCGTCAGAGCGTATTCCTGGCGATGGAATGCTTCTCCGTCAGTATGTAGTACCACTGATACGCAGGGTTAGGCAGGAGGGTGGCGCGTACGAAGCTTAGTGAGCGTACGAAGCTTATTGCGCGTACGAAGCTTATTGAGTCTCTCGAAACCATGGCGCACAGAGTCCTTGGAACCGGTCCCGACACTGGGCATTCTTATATGCGACGTTGCATCGGAGCTAGCTGGGTCACCGATTGAGCCAATGTGCGGCGAGAAGGTGGCCATCCAAGACGAGAAGGGCATATATGCGAAATAAGCGCCGACGCCGGCGTTGCGTTCGCGCCCAACGGCCTTCTTAATAGCGACCTTGAGTGATGCTTGATGAAAAGTCCCGATAGGACGACTACAGTCCGTGAATTCTATGTGATCCAGGACCAGTGAGCCTATATTTCATCTCACAGGGGCTCGTTTCTGCGCGCTGTGCAGACGCATATTCATATATGTTCATCGTATCGATACTATACTTACCGCGCAGTAGTACGGAACCATTTCATGTAGTACGGGGGGCGGGAGAAGGTACCTAAAAGAGTAAACACAGTTCAACGTGTTATCTTGCCGGGCGCTGCGTGCATGCGGTAGGCATGGAAATTATGCCCATGGTATCGCAGAGAGGAGAGATCTCTGTTTTTCGTACATGAACCTTTTAACACAGCCGTGGCCCCACGGTTAACCCAAACACCACCAGAAGCCCCAATCACGTGAGTTTAAAGGTCCAAGTAGCGCGCCCTCAAACGCCCGCCCTCCCGCACCGTGGCGATTAGCTCCTGCTGGATCCTCTTCACGTTCTGCCTCTTCTTCGTCCCGTCCTCGCCGCGCATCTTGTCCAGCACCTCCGCAAACTCACGTCTTACGGCGTCGACCGTGCTCTCCGGCGCCTTGCCCGTCCGGTGGATCGGGCGCAGGCCGTCCTCGAACAGCTGGTAGGCGACGTCGAGCGTGCTGCTCAGCGTGGCGGCGACGACGGGCTGCTCAGCGTGGCGGCGACGACGGGCTGGTCCGCGGCGAAGTCCCAGCAGATCCTGCGAGTGCGAAGAAAACTCATCGTGAGACATTGCCCCGATTAAGTGTCTGGATAAAGAGCATGAGGATCCCGGAGCTTAGGCCTTCCATCGCGCTGTTGTATCCCGCGTGGGTCAGGAGCCAGCCAGTTGCCTGTTCCAGGGAATGAGTCGGAGCCCAGTCGCGGCCAGGATGAAACCGGGTAATATGACCTACCGGGTGCGAAAGGATGTACTGTTGTGGCGACCACTGGGTGAACGCGCCCAGGCCGTACTTCTTAACCTTTTCTGCGACGGAGTCGGGTATGATTGCCATGGGGGAGGCGTGACTGAAGATCTACGCGTTCGCATTGTGAGATTATGGGTGATCAGGGGGGTAAAGGGGACGTAAGGAGGCGCGATACGCACGAACAACACTTTGTTCTCCATGAGCACGTCCAGGACCGCCCAGAGACTGTCTGGCTTGGCCCATGGTCCGAATATCGTGCCGAAGGAGATCTAGATTGGGGACGATCAGAAAGGATCTATGGCACCGAACTACTTGCTTACGTATACGACAGAGGTCGGTCCATGGGTTTGAAGGACGGACTCGAGGAAGTCAACGATGTCCTTAGCCTCCGGAGACAGATCGAACTCGCCGCCGGTGCCAGATCGTGACGGAAGCTGCGGCCCAACGTTGTACACCTTGCGCGGCGGAGAGAAGGACGCCATCCATCGCTCTAGGGCTTCAAACTCCGGATCGCAGACGGGATCCGCCGTCGCATTTCTGGAAGAACCTAAAAGCGACCGTTAGCACAGGATACGCGATGGGCGAGTGAATATATAGACGTACTCGTGGCTGGATAGTGAGATGTGCATCAGGGGCTCATCGAAACCCTCGGGCATCTGCACCGAGGTGAGCGCGCACGATTAACATACTCGCAGCGTAACTTACCTCCTGGGGAAAGTCTTCGTAGTCGTACATTGGAGGGAGACCGGGCATGTGTCGGAGCTCCCCCGGCAGGTTCCTCATCAACTTCATCAACTGAGGATTTCGTTCAGCTCAGGGTGAATAACCGAGATCCTCATCAGCCGCCGCACCTCCGACATGACCTCGCCCATGGTCCGGCCAGTTTGGATGGATATACCCTCCAACACACACCGCGCCGCCGCCCCCGGCATCCGAGTCGTCGTCCTCGGAGCCGGACGTGCTCATAGAAGAAGAGTCCGACTCGGAAGGGCGAGAGGAGGAGGACGCGGAGGGAGCCGACGCGCTCGCGCATCTCGCGCCGTCCGCTTCGGACGCGGCGGGAATCGAGGCGGATTCAAGAGCCGCGGCCGCGCGCGGGCGCGGGCGCGGCGTATAGGTCCTCCCTGGCCATTTGGGAAATCAATGTATGTACATTATATTGTACACTAGCTATAGTCCATTGCTGTCGAGCCCCGTAGCGATCTGGAACAGTGTACAGATGCAGCGTCTACGTGTGTTGTACATGGTGAAAGATGAGCGCTGAGCACGCGTTTGTTCGCGTCGCGTCGAGCATAAGTATCGAGAGGCGGCTCGTAGCCACGAGTTTGGTAATCGGCTTTGGAACGCCGAGGTGTCCAAGGCTGGCACCTGAGATTCTTGATCGGGCATCTGACCAATGTCATCGGGTGTTGTAGAGCAGGTTGTCGGTCGAGTATCGCCTGTCTTTCGAAATGCCGGGTGACGGCCACTCCTCGACTATCATCTCGTCCAGAGGATCTTTCGCCGTCGGGGATAAGATGGGCTGACGGCTCTGCAGATAGGTGGGTCGCTTTAGGTCCATCGTCTGCCCTCGTCGTATGGCGCATTCTTTGCAGATGTTCGCTAACGGAAGAAAACGGAGGTTCAGACGCGAAGACACCGTAGAAAGTTGTTAGCAGAGACGAACCTCCTGGCGAACGCCGCGCCACCGTTGCCATCATCGTCGTCATCAAGCCCCAGACCGTTCTACGTACGGCGTGAGCGAACCAACGCCTTGTTTCTCAGTTTTCCAGGAAGATCGCTTACAGAAACATGCTGAGCGTGCCGGACGCGACGCTCATGATCAGGCTACCGATCGACTTGAGCCGGCGGGTGTTGCACGTGTATTGTGTCTGGATGACGGCCTGCGGGGTGCGTACGTCCGGCGAGGGCGTATCATTCGCGGTGTAGTTTACGTAGCCGAGCGCCTCGCCGTGCATGATCGCCGCCGCCGCCCATTGATTCGTGCCGTCGAAAGGGTCGAACGACGCTTTCAACGACGTGAAGTTGGTGAAGATCTATGAAGCCGTTCGTCTATTCAGTTGACTGTCGCGTGGGGGAGGGCACGCATATGCGTACGTTGTTCGGCGTCCAGTGCCCGAGGTCGATACGCACGCCGGCGTAGAACGTCTGCGCGAGGTTGTCGAGCGTGGACGCGATCCAGGTGTAGTTGTCCAGCAGCGAGGAGGGATATATCTCGAGATCCGTCAGTCCGATCACGTTGTCCCAGGTCGTGGTGAGGTTCGCGGGGTGCTGGTCGCACGCCGTAAAATTGGTCGTCTTCGCGCCGGACACGGACGCGTCGCAGTTTGTGGCGTACTGTCTAGTGTAGCGGTACACCTTGTTGCCCTGCATGAATGTGTATGCAGAGTTGAAGATCGCAAGGTACGCGTCACCTGATGGGAGGGCGTGAGTGGCCCATCGCGAAAGAGTATATAGGTATACGATAGCTTACCACCAGCATCTGCCATGGCCGAGGCGATGGCTCGCGTCATGGAGTTGTTCGAGAACGAGGTCTGGACGGAGTTTCCAATGATATCGTGGTTCGTATACGTGTATGAGGTTGAGGCTTGGAACCCTTGCTCTGGACAACGTATCGCGCCCTGCGCACATGAGCACCCGACGTACACGGAAACGACGTGAACGGTGCGTACAGTGATCGTGATGCTACGCTCGGCGGGGAGCGTGTTCGTCTGGATCTCCGACACATCGCAGTCGGAGAGCAGGTTGTTCGAGTAGACGAAACTGCCCTGGGTGTCCGAGGACGCGCCCGAGTAGACGTTGAATATTGAGTACGTGAACGCCGAGTGGTTGGTGCGAAAGGCGTTCCCGAGCTGGAAGTGCGCGGGCTGGCAGCTGTAGTCGCGCGCGTGGAAGCTTGCAGGCCAGGGCAGGTTCTGGGAGACGTTGAAGTCGCGGGAGGAGATTGCGACGACGTCGTAGCCTGGCGTGAAACGACGAAGCCCGTTAGGTGGTATACCAACGTGAGGATGAGGGGTGGAATCACCTAAGAGAATGTGGTTGATGACCGCGAAGCCTACGAACGACCCCAGCCCGAATACGATCAGGAACCACGTCGCATACGGCCAACGGTGGTTGAAAGGACGCGTCAGAGCGTATTCCTGGCGATGGAATGCTTCTCCATCAGTATGTAGTGCCACCGATACGCAGGGTTAGGCAGGGTGGCGCGTACGAAGCTTATCGAGTCTCTCGATACCATTGCGCACAGAGTCCTTGGAATCGGTCCCGACACTGGCAGTCTTATATGCGACGTTGCGTTGGAGCTAGCAGATGGGTCACCAATTGAGTAAATGGGCGGGTACCAAAGACAAGAGAATGTGGACGTGGGCGTAATGTAGTTTTACGACCTTAGGTTCGGACCGGACCGCCTCAGGGGGGACAAGGCACAGCTACAAGAGGACCGGTGCGAATACCGCCAGAGCTCCGATCCACACAGCCACCAAAATCCCCGAAAAACGCCCGTTTACGGGCGCGAGCTCCGATACCAAAACCCCGAAAACATGGGGGTAGAGGGCAAAATGTTACATCCAGGTCTGCTCCGAAAAGAGACAGATACCAGCGGGGTTTGATCCAAGATCCCTGAAATTGCAGGCCAGCCGTGACAACCATTAGGCTACGAGACACACTGACTGAACATCCATTCAGCAAATCATATTCTGTTTGGCATGTGCTACACACTTGCGCGAATTTGAGTCCCCACTGCCCTCATTTACTCACTATACTTTCCGAGCTCGCCGTCCCCCGAATTGCTTCCACCACCATTCTCTCCACCGACAGGCAGAATCAGGCAGGCTTCAAGTGCTGGGCGCACGTACAAGGATCTTGTCCGCTCCGTCCAGGATGTGCTAATAAAGAAAACGGAAGAATTTATGAGAGCTGTGAAGTCCCGGAACAGGCAAACAATGGGAGAAAGCAATGAGAATGGCGGGAACATGGAAAATCGAGCACGGAGACGGAGACGGGAATGTGAGCATAGTCGGGATCTGGACTCGATTGAGACGACAAGGAGTCCTCTGGTGCACAATTAGGTACACTGAAGTGTATTCAGGCGACGGTGTGCTGTGAAGCGTCTCGGAGAGCTCCGATCCCATTTTTGCCCCGAAAATCGTCAATTCGGGGCCATGTCTGATGTCAAATCCCCGAAATTCGGCCTCTTGGGACCTTCACCGGAACCCCGAAAATGGCCGAAATCGCCTCTTTGAGGGATCGGA